>NC_138757.1:15219224-15244224 GCF_965113315.1 Podarcis vaucheri
GAGGCAAAGAGAGGGGAATCTAAGGTTGAGATCGGTGCCTGAGGTACAAGGGGAGAACATAAGGCAGAAATTGACATTAGAAATTGCACAATGGTTAGGTATGGAAGTGGAAGAGGTGAGGAAAACAATTCAAAGTGCATTTCGGATTAAGACAAGATCAGTTAAAGCAAAGAAATTTCCAGGCGATTGTCTAATCATTTTCAAAGATAGAGAAATGAAGAATTTGATATTACAGAAAAATAGAGAAAAAAGATTGATAATCGATGGAAATTTCATAATCATCTTTAGAGACATTCCACTTTGCTTGTTAAAAAAACGAGATCCTTACAAGCCATTGACACAAACTTTGAGGAAAAATCAAATTGAATTTAAATGGGAATTCCCAGAAGGTATTTCCTTTGTTCATAAAGGGAAAAAGTTTAAACTTACAAACCCAGATGAAACACAGAAGTTTATGAGAAGATGCAAGGAACTGGGAAGAGAAGAAGAAGCAGCAGGAGCTGGAGCAGGAGCAGGATTTGGGGGCCCAGCGGGAGCGAAGGGAGGGAAGAGGGATCGGAAGGAGGAATTGGGAGACAGAGAAGAAGAAGAACAGGAAGAGGAAGAAGAAGAGGAACAGGAAAAAGAAGAAGAAGAAGAACAGGTTTAAGACTTTAATTTATTTGACTTACAAAGAAAGAACACAAGATGGCGCTGAAATTATGGACTTGGAATATTAATGGGATTAACGATTAAAAAACGCAATAAAATTCAATATTATCTGAAGAAGAATTTGGACATTATTTGTTTACAAGAGACTCATGTGGCGAGAAGACATAGAAAGGCATTAATTAATAAGAAATTAGGAAACGAATTTATTCCATGAGACAGAAGCAAGAAGAGAGGGGTGGTGTTGTATATAAAAAATAAATTGGAGGCTCAGCAGATTCTCAAAGATGAAGAAGGCAGTTCAAGTCAAATGGCAAGGCGAAAAACTGATAATAGTCGGGATTTATGCACCTAATGGAAATAAAACTGATTTCTACAAAGAACTTGAAGAAAAGTTACTTGAATTTATGGATCAGAAAATTATAATAATGGGGGATATGAATGGAGTGGTGTCAGTGGAAATGGATAGATTAAGAGCAAGTGGGAAAGTTAAAGAAGGGAAACTACCTAAGACTTTTCCCCCCCGATGATTGAGAATTGTAATTTGATAGAAATTTGGAGATTAAGACACCCATTAGAAAAATAATTCACTTACCACTCAGAAGCAAATCAGTCAATGTCAAGAATCGATCAGGTTTGGATTTCTAGTGAATTAACACCAAGAATTTCTAAAATTGAAATACAGCCAGAAGTAATGTCGGATCATAATGCAATAAAGTGTGTTATAAAAGGAATAGAAGAAAAATCCTTTTGATGGAGAATAAATGAGTCTTTTGGACGATCAGAAAATGATAGAAAAGGCACGTAAGAACTTAACGGACTATTTTGTGAACAACTGTAATAAGGGTACAAAAATTTATATGGTATGGGATGCCAGCAAAGCGGTGATGCGGGGATTTTTTATTCAGCAAAATACGATTAAAAACAAATTTAGAGAAAAAGGGAGGAAAGAAATTTTAAAACAAATAATGGAAAATGAGAAGAAATTAATCAAAAAAACCAAACAATTCGAAAATAAAGCAAAATATTAAAATATTACAAACTCAATTTGCAATGATAATAAATAAAGAAGTAGAATGGAATATTAAAAGTATGAGACAGAAAAATTTTGAGTTTGCAAACAAGTCTGGAAGATGGCTGGCATGGCAAATTAAGAAAAGAAAGGAACAGAATACAATCAACAAAATTATAGTGGATGGGAAAGAAACAGATAATCCGAAAGAAACTAGAAAAGGGTTTGTAGATTTCTATACACACTTATATAAAAGAACTGAGAAAAGTGATATTAGAAAAATAGAAGAATTCCTGAGGAAAAAGGAGGTGCAAAAAATCCCGACTGATAAGAAAGACAGACTGAACGACCCAATTGAAATAGAAGAGATTAAGGAAGCTATAAAAGAATTGAAAAGTGGGAAGACATCGGGACCGGATGGATTCACTGTAAGATACTATAAAGATATGAAGCACATTCTTTCTGTGCCAATGAAAGAAGTTATGAATAATATATTAAATAATGGAGAATTACCTGAAACATGGAAGGAAGCATATATTACATTTATTCCAAAGTAAGACTCTGATTTAATGCAAGTAAAGAATTATCGGCCAATTTCATTGTTGAATAATGATTATAAATTGTTGGGGTTTTTTTAAATAAATTTTTTATTGAATTTTCAAAGTTTACACACACACAAACAATACACAACACAAACATACAAACACAAATGCAAACACATATAATTTCTAATCCCTAATTTCTTAACCACTTTCCTGGACTTCCCCACACCTCCCCCTCCTGCATTCCAACTTCAATAGTTTACTCAGCAAGTTCTTATCTCCCTCCTTTACCTTATTACTATTTTACTTAATTCTTCTTATTTAACCAAATTTAACTTATAAACCTCAGTTTAAACCAAAATACCCATCCTTTACATACTTTTCTAAGGACGATCCCATTTCCCTTCCACAGATTTCCCAATTTCTATATTATTTACAAAACAAAATAACAGAAAACAACATATAATTGTACACCCTTTGGATTCCCAAACTCTCGCCCCCCCTTTCCCGGTCTCGATCCTCAACAAGTATCCATCAATCTATAAACTCTCAGCCCGGATCTCTCACGTCCGAGGCACTTGAGTCTCTTTCAGTCCCTCTCTGCCGGTTTTGTTGATAGTCTTTTATATTAAGCATCAAATCTCGGAGAAGCTCTGTCCCAATGGGGTCTAGATTTCTTCCAACCAGACCTCTGTATTCAAAAGTGGAGCTCAAATCATGTTTCTTGATCCTTTTAAATTCAAATGTCCCAAATGTCCCCAAAGCTCCAATTTTCGCCTTAATCAAATTTATAATCCATAGGTCTTCCGATCTCCCCGTGGGGAGATTCCTCCAATCTTCATTCTCAAGTTCGAACCAAATTTTCATCATCCAGGTCTTGTTGTCTTTGTAATCCATTTTCACAGGCCACTGGTTGTCCTTTTTCACCTGCAACATTTCATTTTTTTAAAAAAATTAAATTTTTATTGAAGTTTTAACAAATCACCACAATACCATAACAACACCATAACAATAACATACTAACAAACACACACACAAAAAACACACACGTATAACTCCAGTTTTTACTTTCTTTTAGCTTACTTTCACGACTTCCTCATACCTTCCCTTTCTGTATTCCAATTTCAAATTCAATTGTCAGCAAATCCTTACCCTACTTTTAACTTATTTTTTTTAAAAAAAATATTTTCTTCTAATCATCCCTTACCGCTTTTAACCCCTTAATACCCAATCCAGCATTTTTCTAACCTTCATTAATTTTACAATATTTCTTTAAATACTCTTTAAATTTCTTCCAATCTTCCTGCGCCGTATCTCTTCCCTGGTCACGGATTCTGCTCGTCATTTCCGCCAGTCCCATATAGTCTATCACCTTCAGTTGCCATTCTTCCACGGTGGGTAATTCTTGTGTCTTCCAGTACTTTGCGATGAGTATTCTTGCTGCTGTTGTAGCATACATAAAAAATGTTCTGTCCTTCTTTAACACCAATTGGCCGACAATGCCCAGGAGGAAGGCCTCTGGTTTCTTAGGGAAAGTGTACCTAAGTACCTTTTTCAATTCATTATAGATCGTTTCCCAGAAAGCCTTGATCTTTGGGCACGTCCACCAAAGGTGAAAGAATGTTCCTTCAATTTCTTTACATTTCCAACATTTATTGTCGGGCAAGTGATAGATTTTAGCAAGCTTGACTGGGGTCATGTACCACCTGTATATCATTTTCATAATATTCTCTCTTAAGGCATTACACGCCGTAAATTTCATACCTGTGGTCCACAACCTTTCCCAGTCAGCAAACAAAATGTTATGACCAATATCCTGTGCCCACTTAATCATTGCAGACTTAACCACTTCATCTTGTGTATTCCATTCCAACAGCAAGCTATACATTCTTGACAAATTCTTAGTGCTGGATTCTAACAAATCAGTCTCTAATTTTGATTTTTCCACCTGGAAGCCAATTTTTCTATCTGTTTTAAACACTTCCATTATTTGACAATAATGAAACCAGTCTCTCACTTTCCCTTTTAGTTTTTCAAAACTTTGCAGTTTCCATCTATCCCCTTCTTGTTCCAAAATTTCTCCATATCTTGGCCATTTGGCCTCCATATTTAGTTTTTTAATGGCCTTTGCCTCCACCGGTGACAGCCACCTTGGAGTTTTACTTTCCAACAAATCTTTATATCTAGTCCAAACATTATATAGTGCTTTCCTGACAATGTGGTTTTTAAACCCTTTATGAACTTTAACCTTGTCGTACCAAAGATATGCATGCCACCCAAACATATTGTTGTACCCTTCCAAATCCAAAATGTCAGTGTTCTCAAGAAGCAGCCATTCTTTCAACCAGCAAAGAGCTGCTGATTCATAGTAAAGTTTTAAGTCTGGCAGGGCAAATCCGCCCCTTTCTTTTATATCAGTTAGTATCTTGAATTTTATTCTTGGCTTTTTGCCCTGCCAGACAAATCTAGCAATATCTTTCTGCCACTTCTTGAAACAATCCATCTTGTCCAATATTTGCAAAGTTTGAAACAAAAACAACATTCTAGGCAACACATTCATTCACCTGCAACATTTCAGCTCCTCCTTCCCACTCCTCTGAGTCTGCACATATCTCTTTTTGGTCGACTGCAGAATTTTCTTGAATCAAGTCCTTGGAATCATCAACCAGATTATTTACTTTCAATTTCAGAGTCAAAACATCTGTAGCCATAGCTGCACTCTGGTCTTGTAATATTCCCACGAGAAAGAACATTCTTTCCAACTCAGCCTGTAATTTTCCATCTGCAGCCATTGTAATGTCTCAGAACCCCCTCTAGAGGGGTTCTGGTTACTTAATATTCTTTCTCCAACAGTCTGATTACTTTGTTCTTATTTTTTCTTTATTTTCAACAGTTTCAAGTTAAATGTATCAAAAATAACCAGCAGAAATAACAAAAGGCAAGTTCTTGTAACTTTGACAGCTCATTTGACAGCTGTCAAACTCTTTATACCTCCTCGGCAGGCTCTCTCGCGGATCATTCCCGGATCCCGGGGGGTTGCGCCTCAGCTCCTTAAAATCAGTTCTTATCCTCCAGCAAAATACTTATAGTGCCAAATCGTGGAATTAATGACTTTTATCTCACAAAGAGAGAAATGGTCTCTCGACCTTAGTTATCCAATTCTTGCTTTAAATTGTCTACAATTGTCTACAATAAATGCAGTTTATATTATGAAGCTGCAGCTTTCTGCTGGATGAAGGACTGGCTACTCCTAGAGAACACTGATGTCCTAGATCTGGAAGGGTTTAATAATGCTTTTGGATGGCATGCATATTTGTGGTACGACAAGGTAAAGGTTCATAAAATGTTTAAAAATCATATTGTCAGAAAAGCAATATTTATTGTCTGGACAAAATACAAAGACTTATTAGAAAACAAGACCCCGAGATGGTTATCACCAATGGAGGCTAAGGCCCGAAAAAGACTCAATATGGTGGCCGGTTGGCCGAAATATTGGGAAATAATAGAAAAAACTGAAGACAATTGGAGGTTGCAGAGCTTAGAAAAATTAAAGCATAAGGTGCGAGATTGGTTACATTACGCTCAAATTCAAGAGGTTTTTAAACTGGATAAAAAAATAGGATTCCAGGTGGAAAAATCAAAACTAGAGACAGAATTGCTTGAACCAAAAACTAAGGTACTTTCGAGAATGTATAACTTGCTGCTTAAATGGAACACTCAGGATGAGACAGTCAAATCAGCCATGATAAAATGGGCGCAGGATATTGGGTACAACATCATGTTTGAGGACTGGGAAAGGTTATGGACCACCGGAATGAAATTCACGGCATGTAATGCCTTGAAGGAAAATATTATGAAAATGATATATAGGTGGTACATGACCACAGTTAAACTCGCAAAAATATATCACCTGTCTGATAACAAATGTTGGAAATGTAAGGAGGCTGAAGGGACATTCTTTCACCTCTGGTGGACTTGTCCAAGAGTGAAGGCCTTCTGGGAAACGATCTATAATGAGTTAAAAAAGGTATTTAAATATACCTTTACCAAGAAACCAAAGGCCTTCCTCTTGGGCATTGTTGGCCAGAAAGTGTTAAAGAAGGACAGAACTTTCTTTATGTATGCGACTACAGTAGCAAGAATACTCATCGCAAAATACTGGAAGACACAAGATTTGCCCACACTGGAAGAGTGGCAGAGGCAATTGATGGACTATATGGAACTGGCTGTAATGACTGGCAGAATCCGAGATTTGGGAGAAGAAACGGTGGAAGAGGACTGGAAAAAATTTAAGGACTATTTACAAAAACATTATAAGTTGTATGAATGTTAAGAATTTGCACGATTCGGAAACTTTAGCTCCAGCAATTAGATTTTGTGGAACAGGAAACGTAAGTTTTAAATATGAAAATGTCGAAATTTAAAGTAATACTATGTTTAATTCAAGGTATAAGTAATTGATAAAAAGTACTTTAAACTCAGAAATACAACATTTGAAAAGTACAAAATAAGGTACGAAACAAGGTAATAATTTGCTGATATCTTTATTATAAAGAAGGCAGGGTAGGGGAGATGTGGGGAAGTTTGGTTGGTTATACAGAAATGACTTGAATGGTTGGATTTTTTCTTTTTTCTTTTGTTGTTTCTTTTTCTGTATTTCTTTCTTCTGTGTATATTCTTAACTTTGTATCTGAAAAATTCAATAAAATATTTTATTTAAAAAAAAATGTCTACAAAATGGGGGGCGGACTTCCTTTTAACGCATCCCCCGGTCGTACCGAATTTAAAATAGAAATTTTAAGTCCAATTTCCGTATTACTCACGGGTTGTTACTTTTGGAGCCCAAATGTTCAAGGAAGAAGTCAGCGCTCTCTGGCCATGGCGCACGGCTTCACTCCGTAGAAGAAGTGATCCACTCACAGCACCACGCCACTCTCCGTCACCAGCTCTGAAGCCTTTAAAAAGGCTTCTTCGCTGGTCGGGGAGGGCGCAAATGGTGCCCGCCGAGTTACCAGGTCCACAGGCTTCCGCACCTGTGGTTTCTGAGGGTCCCCGCGTCGCTGGCGCGGCAGGACCCGTCTTCTACGAAGCCGATTCCCTCCGGAGCTCGGAGGGAATCCGCCATTTGCCGATCGCGCTAACCCGGAAGTCAATGATTATAAATTGTTTGCAAGTATATTAGCGAGCAGGATGAAAAAAATACTGAAATAAATTATACATAAAGATCAGGCAGGTTTTCTTCCTGGCAGACAGGTGAAAGATAACATAAGGAACATAGTTAATATTATTGAATATCTGACAGCTAGGAATGAAAAACAAGCAATGTTAATTTTTGTGGATGCGGAAAAGGCCTTTGATAATATATCTTGGGAATTTATGCTTAAAAATTTGGAATTGATGGATATGGGTCAATCCTTCCTTAATGGTTTAAGAGCTATATATACTGAGAAAAAATTGATTGTAAATAATATAACAACAGACAATACTGTAATTACTAAAGGCACAAGACAAGGATGTCCCCTTTCTCCACTATTACTCATATCAGTACTGGAAGTACTTCTAAGGTTGATAAGGAAGAATGAGTTGATAAAGGGGGTTACAGTCGGTCGGAATGAATATAAGGTAAAAGCCTTTGCTGATGACTTGATATTAACAATTCAGGAACCATCAATAAGTATTAATGAAGTAACAGAGGAGATAGAACAGTTCGGTCATGTGGCAGGTTTTAAATTGAACAAAAGGAAAACTAAGATATTGGTTAAAAATATGGAACAGGAACTGGTTAAAACATTGCAACAACAGATAGGTATAGAAGTGGTTAAAAAATATATATTTAGGAATTTGGCTAATTCCCAAAAATATTGATCTGTTTCAAAACAATTATACACCAATGTGGAATAGTGTGAAAAGAGACTTAGAGGTATGGGGAAGGTTGAAATTGTCATTTTGAGGAAGGATATCAGCAATAAAGATGAACGTGCTGCCAAAGATATTATTTCTGTTTCAGACAATTCCAATAATCAAAGGGGCAGCAATATTTAAAGAGTGGCAGAAGATAATTTCAAGATATATCTGGCAGGGTAAGAAGCCGAGAATACAATAAGCTATTAACAGACGCTAAAGAAAGAGGAGGCTTCGCCCTGCTGGACTTGAAATTATATTATGAAGCATCATGTCTCTGTTGGTTGAAGGAGTGGATGAAATTGGAAAATACAGAACTGTTGGATTTAGAAGGTCATGATAATAGATTTGGTTGGCACGCATATTTATGGTATGACAAGAAAAAGGTCCATAAAGGATTTGGAAACCACATATTTCAAAGATCTCTTATTGAAATCTGGGATAGGTATAAAATCATGGAACTTTGAAGTGTCAGGCATAGCTCTAATGGCTTTAGCCCAAACGTAGCAGAGTTTTCCTGCACAGCGAAGAAGCTAGTCGAGGTGGAAATGACTAGTCAGCTAGACTCAGAATAACTATTTACAGGATTTATTAAAAGGAAAAATAAAACCAGCAGAGTTTCTGCATACAAAACAAAGCAAAATAAATCCTTTCTCTCTCTCTCTCTCTCTCTCTCTTAACCATACACAGCACTTCTACTCCTTCAACACACCTAACACATCTAACACCAAACTATGCTAGCATTTCTAGATAACAGAGTTGAGTGCTGGTCGTTAACCAATCAGAGTAAGTAGTTTCTAGGTCAAGCAGACCTTGGCTTTCTGCCAAGAGTAAATTGACACTGCCTTGAGTTAATTGTGTGAAGCCAGAATCTGCAAGTTCCCATGAGAATCAATTAACAGAAACTGAACATAAAAACCTATTGGAACCAAAAGCACCGCATTGGTTGTCTCCATTAGAAATGATGTGTGTAAAAAAGGTCAATATGAGTGGGAAGTGGATAACATATGGGGAATTAGCAATTAAAGAAGGAGGAAAATGGAAATTGAAACCATACGAAGAAGTGAAAGAGTATGTTAATGATTGGTTACGTTATTATCAGGTGAATGAAATGTTTAAACAAGATATCAAATAAAATGGTTTCTGTGAAAAAGAATCGAGGTTTCAACAAGAAATATTGAATAATGATTTTAAAATTCTGTCAAAAATGTATAAATTACTGCTTGAATGGCACTTGAAAGATGAGGAGGTAAAATCAGTTATGATTCATTGGGCAAAAGACTTAGGCTATAATATTCAGTTAAGCTATTGGGTAAAACTATGGAAAGAAGGTTTGAGATTTACTGCATGTAATGCATTAAAAGAAAACGTGATGAAGATGATGTATAGATGGTACATCACACCAGTTAAATTAGCAAAAATGTATAAAGTTAGTAATAAATGTTGGAAATGTAAAGAAAAAGAAGGATTATTTTATCATATGTGGTGGGAATGTAAAAGGTGAAATGCTTCTGGGAGATGATATATAATGAGTTGAAAAAAATGTTGAAATATATTTTTATTAAAAAACCGGAAGCATTTCTTTTAGGTATTGTTGGAAATTATATAAACAGGAAAGACTGTAAGTTGTTTTTATATGCAGTAACAGCAGCAAGAATATTATTGGCCCAAAAATGGAAGCAAGAAGAACTACCAACATTAGAAGAATGGAGGATGAAATTGATGGATTAGACAAGCTAACAGGAAGGATCTGAGACCAGCGGGACCAGAGGTTTACCGAAGACTGGACTAAATTTACTGAGTATTTGAAAAGTATTTGTGAAGATCAGATTACGCTTGTAGGACTACAAGAAGTTCTGTGAGGAGTAATTTAAGAAATATTGTAAAAATGGAAAGGGAGAAATGATTTGTTAGAAAAGGTAAAGGCAATATTAAGTTAAGAATTGCAGGAGAAATAATCAAACCAGAAGACTATCAGAGATGCTGAAGGAAGTCCAAACAAGGACATATGTATAATAATTTGTGTGGTATGTCTTAAAAAAAATTGTATGCAAAAAATTAATAGAAAATATTATATAAAAAAGAAAGGGATCTGGGAGTCTTAGTCGGCCACAAGCTGAACATGAGTCAACAGTGTGATGTGGCAGCTAAGAACGCCAATGCAATTCTGGCCTGTATCAATAGGAGTAGAGTGTCTAGATCAAGCGAAGGAATGCTACCACGCTATTCTGGTTGGTCAGACCAAACCTGAAATACTGTGTCCAGTTCTGGGCACCACAGTTGAAGAAGGATATTGTCAAGCTGGAGCATGTCCAGAGGAGGGTGACCAAGATGTAAAAGGTCTGGAATCCAAGCCCTATGAGGAGAGACTTTGGGAGCGGGATTTGTTTAATCTAGAGAAGAGAAGATTAAGGAGTGACATGATAGCCATGTTTAAATATTTGAAGGGATGTCATGTTGAAGAGGGAGCAAGCTTGTTTTCAGCTGAATAATGGATTCAAACTATGGGAAAAGAGATTCCACCTAAACATTAAGAAGAACTTTCTGACAGTAAGGGTTGTTAGACAGTGGAATATGCCACCTTCGAGAGTGGTGGAGTCTCTTTCTTTGGAGGTTTTTAAGTGGAGGCTGGCTGGCCGTCTGTCAGGAGTGCTTTGCTTGTGTGTTCCAGCATGACAGGGGGTTGGACTAGATGGCCCTTATGGTCTCTTCCAGCTCTATTATTTTATGATTCTATGACACTAGCTACTACACTGCACTGTTCCATTTGATAGATATTGTTGCTATTTTTTAAGCTAAAGGTTATGTATAGCTGCCATCTATTAGTCTTTGAGCCAGTGTGGTGCAGTGGGAAATGGGAACAGAACATGCTCATCACCAACCTTCCCTCCGCAAATCAGTATCACTATGAGGCTGAACTAAACAGCTTGCTCCAGAGTTTTAAGAGATACGTTTCTGTGGTGTAGTGGTTAAGAGCGGTGGACTCGTAATCTGATGAGCTGGGTTCGCTT
This sequence comes from Podarcis vaucheri, assembly GCF_965113315.1. Taxonomy (NCBI): domain Eukaryota; kingdom Metazoa; phylum Chordata; class Lepidosauria; order Squamata; family Lacertidae; genus Podarcis; species Podarcis vaucheri. The sequence continues at coordinate 15,230,339 of NC_138757.1, forward strand.
CTCTGCTCCTCCACATGCAGCTCCTCACAGGGTGTCTGTTGTAGGGAAGGAAGGGAAAGGAGATTGTTAGCTGCTTTGAGACTCCTTAAGGGAAGTCAAAGTCAGAATATCAAGTCCAAACTCTTCCAAACTCTTTGTAATAGTGACATGTCCCATAAATATGCTGAGACACAACCAAATAATGTTATAGATTTCAATGGGATTCATGGAAGGGCCAAGTTTATTCTGCAGTTTAAATGAATGGGGCATGGAAGTGCTTAACTGGTTCTTGAGCAGGGCCAAAACCTGGGGGAAGGAATCTTCAGTCCCTGTAGCAAACAGCAGGCACAACAAGATTTTGTATGGAATGCAGAGCCAGTTCCTCTCATAAGCAACCAAGGGGAGCCCCTGAGGTGCTGGATGCACCACTAGAACTGGCGGCATGGTGTGAGTACCAAGTAGAGGTCAGGAGAAGGATGTGTTTCTTTTGGAGTCCCCACTGGTGAGAAAGGGGACTATAAATGAAGTGAAGGCCCCACAGACCTACACAGCAGCCAGTTTGGGCTGAGGCAAGCCCACTGAGGTGCTGGCACAATTTTACTGGAGTTTTGCTCCCTCCCTGCATGTATAGCTAAGAAAAAAACTTTGTCTCACCTTCCCACACATTTTTTGATTGCCAGCATGCCAACATCTTCATAGGTACATGCATGGGATGGGGGGCAGATTCGATTAGCCCTCCCCCAAAGGATCATCTTTTCTTTAGTTAACTCCACTCAGATGCTACAGTGGCTGTCTCATGTCAATGTCTGTGTCCATTTTAGCCACCCAACTGCGGGTGGTTTTTGGGGAACACCTGCATCAACTTGTGATCTAAGCATGATGCAGTTGTCTTTTTCCAGTCCTTGATATGATGTTTCGGGGAAGAGTGCAGTCCAAGTGAAGTATCTGTTGGTCTCACTGTGTATATTAGTGCAATAATAGCAGCCTGAAGAGTTTGGACTTGATACACTGCCTGTCACTCCCTTTAAGGAGTCTCAAAGCGTCTCACAATCTCCTTTCCCTTCGTCCCCCACAACAGGCACTCTGTTGTGACCTCCTGGTGGGAAAAGCACCACGGGGACTGTCAGGGAACTACAGACAGCGAGGAAGGAAAACAGGGGAGGATATAGAGAAAGATCCCCTTTGATTAGCAGCTTTTCGTCCTCAGAGGAGAAAGAAGAGGGGGAGTCAGAGGGGAGTGAGTCTGAGCGGGAGGGACTACTTCCGAGAGAGAGTGCTCCTCGTCACAGGGAAAGAAGGAAGGGGTTGGGCAAATGGTTGTGCTGGGGCCACCCAGGAAGAAAGAACGCCAGACGGAACAACGCGTCATGACGATCGGAATGCTTTGTTTATTCTGCCTGTAATTGAGCTGAGAGGCAATAAAGTGTGTAAATTATGGCCGGCTGCCTGGAATGCTATCTCTGCTGAGCGCCGCAACACAAAGCAGCTGGAAGAGCTGACAGGGACCAAATTTGGATTAGTACCACAGTGAAAGGGGAGAATGGGCTTCAGCCTTCGCCCTGGCCCTTTTTAAAAAACAATAATAATTTTATTATTTATTAGATTTTTAAGCTCCTCACCAAAGTGGGCTCAGAGCAGTGTGTGTTAGGATATTTCCGTTCCACCTTAAAAGGGGAGCAGGTTGTTGTGTCACAGCCTGCGTATTTCCTGTTCACAGGATGTTTCTGTTTTGTATATAGCTGTTGTTTCTATCACTCTCTGTGTCTGGACACGCAGACAGGCAGTCATGTTTTTCCTTTGTTCTGACTAACACTGAATAAAGTTGTAAATAATGCTCTCCTGAGTGCATCTTTCATTGTACGAACTCTGCTGAAAGAGCGTGCACGAGTCTGGAATGTGGGAAGCTATTTCTGAGGCTCGTGTCGCTAATGGACTGATACTGTTCTACGGGAGATTGATGGATCGTCCGGAATCGACGTGGAGTCATGATGGCCTTTGTCTCCCTGGCAGTATCCCAGCAACGTGCAACATCAGAAATTCAATGAAACAGATAGATTAAAAGACAATTCAACTCCAATAACTGAGGCACCCTGATTACCAGCTACTAGCCCAGCAAGCCCAGCAAGGATAAAAGGGGAAGAGGGAAAGGCCCAACAGGAAGAGGGAAAGAGTGAGAAGAAAATAAAAAGGGGAGGGGAAGGGAAAGGTAAAAATAAAACCATTGCTGCCCTCAACCTTAGGACTGGTGAAACAACTTGGTCTTACAAGCTCTACAGAACTGAGATCTTCTTCTTCTTCTTCTTCTTCTTCTTCTTCTTCTTCTTCTTCTTCTTCTTCTTCTTCTTCTTCTTCTTCTTCTTCTTCTTCTTCTTCTTCTTCTGTGATCCCTCATAGCCGAGTAAGATTGTCTTCCATAAACACGGTTTTAACACTGAGTCCGCAAGTGACTGTGGAGGCCAATTCTGGACCTACATGTCCTTCCACAGTGGGGACATTGGTTCCCGGGCGGGAGTTGATCACGGTGAGGATTTTCCAAGTGTATCTTCCTCTTAGCACGTTTCTCCCTTGCGTCCTGAGTTCGAGTGTCTTCAAAGTCCATGACACCTTTGGGAAAGGCTGTTCTCCAATTGGAGTGCTCGCAGGCCAGTGTTTCCCAGTTGTCAGTGTTTATACTACATTTTAAAAGATTTGCCTTGAGACAGTCTTTAAACCTCTTTTGTTGACCACCAGCATTACACTTTCCACTTTTAAGTTCGGAATAGAGTAGTTGCTATGGAAGACGATCATCAGGCATCTGCACAACATGACCAGTCCAACAAAGTTGATTCTGAAGAATCATTGCTTCAACACTGGTGATCTTTGCTTCATCCAGTACACTGATATTAGTTCACCTGTCTTCCCAAGTGATGTGTAAGATTTTTCGGATACACCGTTGATGGAATCTTTCGAGGAGTTGGAGATGGTATTTGTAAGTGGTCCATGTTTCACAAGCATACAGTAAGGTTAGTAGTACAATAGCTTTGTAAACAAGCATTTTGGTTTCCCTGTGAATGTCCCGGTCCTCAAACACTCTGCACTTCAATTGGGAGAAAGCCGCACTCGCAGAGCTCAGGCGATGCTGGATTTCGGCATCAATGTTGACCCTTGTGGAAAGATAACTGCCTAGGTAGGAGAAGTGATTGACATTTTCCAACGTTACACCATTGAGTTGGATTTGTGGCACTGCAGAGGGGTTATTTTGTACTTGTTGGTGCAGCACTTTAGTTTTTTGGATGTTGAGGGACAGGCCAAGCTTTTTGTAAGCTTCTGTGAAGATATTTAAGATGGTTTGGAGGTCATCCTCTGAGCGTGCACACACTACATTGTCATCAGCATACTGAAGCTCTATGACGGAAGTTACGGTAACCTTATTCTTTGCTTTCAGGCTGCTCAGATTGAAGAGCTTTCTTTCCATCTGTTCGATATATGATTTCTACCCAAGTGGTGAGTTTACCTTCAACAAAGTGTAGGATCATGGTAATGAAAATAATGAATAGAGTTGGGGCAATAACACAACCCTGTTTAACACCTGATCCCACTGTGAATGGTTCACTTTGAGAGCCATTGTGACCTGCGATTGTTGCTGTCATATTATCATGGAGGAGCCGAAAGATGTTTACAGATTCATCTGGGCAGCCAATTTTCAGAAGGACAGTCCACAGGGCATTACGATTTACAGTGTCGAAAGCCTTAGTCAGGTCGATAAACGCCATATACAGGGGTTGGGTTTGCTCTCTGCATTTTTCCTGAAGTTGCTGAGCGGTGAAAATCTTGTCCACTGTCCCCCTAGAAGGCCAAAAACCATTTTGGGATTCAGGAAGGGTCACCTCGGATATTGTTAAGAGACGGTTTGCTAAGATCCTTGCAAGAATTTTGCCGGCCACAGCTAATAGAGAGATGCCTCGATAGTTTCCGCAATCAGTTCTGTCACCTTTTTTAAAAAGATTGATAATTTTGGCATGCCTGAAGTCTGCTGGGATTGCTTCTCTCTCCCAGATTTTTTTCGATGAGCTTGTGAAGTTGTTGTGTAAGTTCAGTTCCACCCACTTTGAAGATTTCAGCAGGTATCCCATCAGGTCCATGGGCTTTGTTGTTTTTCACTTGGTTAATAGCTGTACACAGCTCTCCCAGATTTGGAGATACTGCAAGCTCATCTCTAACTTCTTTTTGCGGGATTTGTGAGAAGACCTCAGCAGCTATGGGGGAGTTACGGTTAAGGAGATGTTGGTAATGTTCTTTCCAGCACAGTGCAATAGCTTCTTTATCTTTTAGAAGTGTGGTACCATCTGCTGAGCGTAGGGGGCATATGCCATGATTTATTGGTCCATAGACAGTCTTTGTGGCTTTAAAGAAACTCTGTGCATCATGAGTGTCGGCTAAGTGCTGGATCTCTTGAGGGCTTTTTTTAATCCACCAGGTGTTTTTTAGTTCTCTGGTTCTTAGCGTTGGCATAGGTTTTTTTTCCCTTAGTGGCACAGTTTCTATCTCTTAGCCAGATCTGAAATGCCTTCCTTTTCTTGTCAATCATGCGTCCAATCTCACTGCCATTCTCATCAAACCAGTCCTGGTGTTTCTTGGTTTGGTATCCAATAGTTTGTTCACTATTGAACAATGAGTGCTCACTGGAAGGACAGATCCTGAAGCTGAGACTCCAATACTTTGGCCACCTCATGAGAAAAGATGACTCCCTGGAAAAGACCCTGATGTTGGGAAAGATGGAGGGCACAAGGAGAAGGGGACGACAGAGGACGAGATGGCTGGATAGTGTTCTCGAAGCTACCAGCATGAGTTTGACCAAACTGCGGGAGGCAGTGGAAGACAGGAGTGTCTGGCGTGCTCTGGTCCATGGGGTCACGAAGAGTCGGACACGACTAAACGACTAAACAACAACAAAAGTTTGTTCACAGGCTGCAATAATGGATGTTTATAGCTTGGTCCAGTGTTCCTCGATGTTATCAGGGAATTCTGAAAGCAGATGGTCCTTAAGAGTCATTTGGAAGCAATCCCGCTTAATGGGATCTTGAAGCGCTTGAGTGTTCATTTTGCACCTTGGTTTCCTTCCCTGAAGCCTGCGTTGAGGTATAATCTTGATAGCCATCGTGGAACGTATTAGTCGGTGATCTGTCCAGCAGTCGTCGGCGCTCATCATAGCTCTGGTAAGGAGCACATCACATTGATCTTTAGCACAGACAATAACATAGTCTAAGAGGTGCCATTGGTTTGACCAAGGATGCCTCCATTAAGTTTTAAATTTATTTTTCTGTCAAAAGAGTGTTTTGGTAATAACAAGGTTGTGTGCTGCACATATCGTCAAAAGTAAGATTTCGTTCTGGTTGCTGTTGCCAACTCCTTCTTTCCCAATAGTCCCAGGCCACAGATCGAAATCTTGCCCAACTCTTGCATTAAAATCACCCAGGAGGATAATTTTATCTTCCTTAGGCGTCTGTGATAGGATGGTATCCAGCTGAGAGTAAGAATTTTCTTTAACGTCTTCATCGGCATCCAGTGTTGGTGCATAAGTGCTTATAATAGTAGCATGTTGGTTTTTTGTGAGCTTTATTCGAAGGGTTGAGAGTCGCTCATTAATGCCAGTAGGGACTTCTGACAGGAGCTTCACAAGATCATTTTTCATAGCGAAGCCTACCCCATGTATTCAATGTTCTTGTTCAGATAGACTTTTCCAGAAGAATGTGTAGCCTCCGTTTTCTTCCTTCAGTTGTCCCTCGCCCGCTCTTCGAGAGTCTTGAAGCACTGCAATATTGATGTTAAAACGTTGCAGCTCTCTAGCAATGATGGCAGTTCTGCGTTTAGGACGTTCGCTGTATGTGTTATCTGACAAAGTCCATATATTCCATGTTACAAAGTTCAATTGTCTTTTATGACCCCTGGGTGGTGACCCCACCGGGCACGGTAATCCAGTCAGGGAAAAAGGGAGGAGGACTATGTTTAGGGCACCGTTTCCAGCTCCTCCCCCTTTTCGGGGTGAGCAGAGTGGATCCTAAAAAGGGCTGCTCAGTCATGGATACAGCTGCCGAGCTGCTCAACTGCCTCGTTCCTTGAGTCAGAACGACTGAATCTGTATCCGCCGCCCATGTGCTGGTTCATGACTAGAGGCTTCCAGATTTCACATTCCTGCCCCCGTAACCATTTGCTGATCGCCATGGCACTTTTGGGGGTTTGGGTTGGGTTTTTGGAGGACACCTGTGTGTGAATTTGTTTTATGTGTGTAGATCAGTGCACGCCGACCAACGCACAGTCTTCGCAGTAGGGCTCTGTTCTGATGGCATGAGTAGTCACGACGAACTGGTGGATCCTATCTGCTGCAGCCTTCATCCGCCTTCACAGCCGTTGTAACACACCACTTGTTATCATCTGCCTGTTCTGCTGTGGAGGACTTCTTGGATCATTCTTTGTCTAGCTCCTTCCCTGTTATGCACTAAGCTTGGATCCTAGAATAATAGACAAGTAGGATCCTAGAACGCAACAACTGATTGGCTTGCAGGAAAAGACCAATCAGGCTCCAGGAGGGAAGTAGAATCAGCCAGTCAGATAGGACTCATTGTGAAAATAATGTATATAAAAGCCTGAGGTTTGGGGGGAAATTCAATCACTGTTTTACAAGCTGCAATAAAGAGCATGAAATCACTACAGGACTCCAAGTATATTTCATTTTCTTTGACCTTAGCGCCTTGGGTGACCCTGCTGGGAGTAAGAGATTCCCGATGGCTTCACTCACAAGGGTCATAGGAATGTGCAAGCTCACTCACAATGACAAGGTGATGATCCAGCGAGTGAGAGAACTGAGATAGATTGCACTGAGCCCTGGTCTCTTCAGACAAAGCGTTCCACCAAAAAGGCTCTGGCTCTGGTTGAGGACAGCTGGATATGTTTTTGACCAGGGACCACCAGTAGGTTGCTGTTAGATGAGCGCCACACTCTTTGGGGGGTGTATTGGAAGATAATTCCCACAGATAAAAAAGGTCATAGCTGTTTAGGGCTTTAAAGGTTAGCACCGAAACCTTGAACCCGATTCGATACTCCACCTGGAGCCCAATCCAGCTGATGAACAACCAACTGAATGTGGGCTCTCCACAAAGTCCAAGTAAGAACTCATGCATCTGCATTTTAGACCATTTGGAGTTTCTGGAGCAGTCTCAAGGGTAGCCCTGCGTATCTATCTATCTATCTATCTATCTATCTATCTATCTATCTATCTATCGCATTTATACCCTGCCCTCCCTGGCTCAGGCGTAGAGCAAGTTAAAGTAGTCTAGTCTGTAGGTGACTGCTGCTTGGATCACCATGGCTAGGTTGGAAAGGGACAGGTACGGTACCAATCGCCTAACCTGACATAGATTAAAAAATGCCAGTTTGGCTACATTTGTGACCAGTGCCTCCATAGAGACAGAAGCGTCCAGAATCACACCGGGACTCCTGATGGCGGCTACAGGTGACTATTGTGCCCCATGAAGAGCTGGGAGCTGGCGGACTTCCGGGGTGGCGCCATCGGCAATGGCGGACTCCCTCTGAATTGGAGGGACTAGCTCCGCGCGAAACGGGTCTTTTTCGCTACGGCGAAGCGGGGACCCTTTTAAAAATCACAGGCGGATGAAGCCTGTGACCATGGGACTCGGCGGGCACCCTTAGCGCCCCCCCAACCCACAAAGGAACCCACTAACGGGCTCCGAAGCGAAGAGGGGGAAGTGGCGCGGTGCTGTGAGTCAACTGCTAATTCCGTGGAGCAAAGCCGCACAGCCGTTGCCGGAGAGCGCTGCCTTTTTCCTGGGACAATTTGGCTTCTAAAATAAGCACCCGTGAGTACTTAAACTTTGAACAATTGGACTTTAAATAAGGACTTGCGAGCAGAAAGGAATTGGACTTAAAAAAATTATTTCAATTTGGTACTGAAACGGGAAGGTCTAAACAGGAAGTCAGCCTTCCGTTTCTTTGTAGACAGAATAAAGCAAAGACAACGTAAACTAGAGCTCAGAAAATCGCTTCTAAAGGATTGGCTTTCATCATTTAAAATTGTTGAACCCCCCTTCGGCAGCAGGATAAGAAGGGGGATCTTTTCTGGACTGTTTAAACCTGCAGAAGTGAGTTTAAAGTAAAGTAACTTTCCATTGTCCTGATCCTGGAGCGGGGTGTCAGGACTGACGTTTGAAGCTCATTGACCAGAGACAAACGCTTTTGACAGATAGCTAACAGAAGAGAAACATAGTGATTCCATTGTTTCCTTTCGCACCTTAAAGGAACAAATATTGACAAAACATCTGAAAAAAGGAAACTCTGTTGCTAGACTTGTCTTTAAAAGAAAGATTAAATAGGAGTTTTCCCCCTAGAGGGAGACTGTGAAACTGTAACCAACTCCTGGGAGCTGGCAGCTGTTACAGATTACAATCGTGGGAATAGACATCTGACCTTCAGGACAATGTATTCAGAAGCTCTGTTGTGTGCTTTCTATAAAACAAATGCCCTACTGGAACAGCTACATGAGAAGACGAATTTGATGGCTGATTCGATTAGAAATTTTGAACAGGCAGTGGGAAATTTTGAACAGGCAGTGGGAAAATATGTGGAGCCCACCCAGGAATTAAATCAGGAGTGTGCCCTGACAGAACAGGCCCAACAGGAATATGAACTTTCGGATTTGACAAATGAACTTGGAAAAAGCCAGATTTGGAAAGAAAAAGTTTGGTTTGGTTTGGAAATGGGGGGTTGGATAGACCGTCCTATGCAGGAATGTTTGGACTGTTGAAGTCTGGCAATGGGCCGTGAGATGTTTGGGATTGTGGGGGCTCTCAATTTTGGAGGGATTTTGAAACATGTCTTTAAATACCACATGGAATTTAGTGTTGATTGTGGAAAAGGGGCTGATCTGTCGAGAAGGGTCAAAAATATTGCTAAGCTGGAGTTCCCACGAGTGAAACGAGCAGGAGGCAAGGGAAAATACAGTTACAAATATGAAGAAGAGTTGCGGAAGGGACATGGAAGAGACTTAAGGGCCTCGGATATAAGGATACCAGGTTAATGCGCCAGATCGATGGGATAATAAGGACTGACAAAACTCGGGACCAGGAGGAAGGGACGCTGGATGAAGATTGGATTTGTTTTTATTTCTTTTTTTCACTACTAGGACTGTTTTACAAAATTGATGAATGTTAGAAAAATGTTGGAATGAAACTACTTGGCTTTAGTAAAAATGTTTAAAGAATTATGCAAGAATATTATGGTTATGAGAAGTTGGTAAAAATAAGTTTTAAGTTTCAAGTTTCAAGGTTTTTTATAGTAAGATAAGATTAAAATAGTTTAAGGTAATGTAATGACAGAATATTATGAAATATGGAAAGGATTTGCTGTGACAATTAATAACCAGGATACAAGGAAGGGGAGGAGGAGGAGGTCAAGGAAAGAGGGTAATGATAGTTGAGGAGTTGAGAATAATAAATTTGTTTTTAAATGTTTTTAAATGTTTGTGGTGTATTTTTGTTTTGTTTTTTCTCTCTTATTTTGAATTTGTATATGTATGGTTGGAAGTGGCTTGTTTTTTTCTACTTTGTTTTTCTTTTGTAACTTTAAAAAAAAAATCAATAAATATCATTTTTAAAAAAGAAGAAGAGCTGGGAGCTGGCAAACCGAACTGAAATCACTCCGGCCCAGCCATTGGACCCCAATTTTTAATGGATTGAGAATCAGCTGACTCCGTTTCCTCCATCCCAGCACACCCACCTAAAAATGGGCCAATATATCCAGGGTAGCATTTGGCCAGGGCCACGAAGCAGTAGATCCATGATGTTTGTGGTCAGATCTGTGGTTATGTACAAGATATTTGAATAAAGGGTGAATTTGGGGTTCCCCAATGCAAAAAGTGTGAGGATCCATGAGGATCCGTACTTCAGAACCATGTTTTTGGGCCACGGTATGGCCAGGGAGCCGTGGATCCTAGTTTTTTGTGGTGCAGGCTGTGCCCCTGGCTATGTCGTGTGATTTGCCGGTGAGTCTGGGGTGGCCCAATGCAAAAAGCGTGAGGATCCATGCTTCAAAACCACGTTTTTGGAGTTACCAGAAAGCCATGGATCAGAGTTTTTTGTGGTGCAGGCTGTGCCCCTGGCTATGATGTGTGATTTGACAGTGAGTTTGGGGTGGCCCAATGCATAAAGCGTGAGGATCCATGAGGATCCGTGTTTTTTAACCATGTTTTTGTGCCATTGTGGCCCCACAAAACAATGGATGTGTGGGTTTTTTTTGGTTTTGCCTACAGACTAAGATGTGGTCTAGAGTATCATGGTGTTTTTATTTTGTTACAGTATAAAAATAATATGAATTCATGAGGATCCATGCCTCGGATCCATGTTTTTGAGGTGCTGCAGCGCGGCAAAGTGTTGGATCCACGTTTTTTATAGTCCAGTCTGTAGGCGTGCCTTCCATGTGTGATTTGACACTGGATTTGTTGGAGTTATTTTTTTAAAAAGTGGAGGATCCATGAGGATCCTCCACATGCTTTTTAACATCTATATGAAGCCGCTGGGAGAGATCATCAGGGGGTTTGGACTGGGTGTCCATCTGTAGTGAAGTTATCATTGTTAGAAAAATCATTCCTTGGTCAAGAAGAAGAATGTGGCCTTGTGGGTATTCTGTCAGCCGCAAGGACCCTGGGAAAGGGAGTTGTGTATCTTTAAAACCCAGACTTTCTGGCTCCTTGCCATGAGAGGTTTATGGGAGGAAAGGGGTCCCTGATTAATGGAAGGTTTGACACCTGGGTTGTGGGTGTGAATCACTTCTTCCTCCCCTCCGGTTGTTTGTTTTCAAATTGCTGAGAATTGGGGATCTGGTTAATTTCCACAGGTGGGAGGAAGATTCTTTGATTAAGGGTTCAAGCCTAAATTGACCCAGCTGCAAAAGAATGAGCTGATCAAATTAAGACCTTTGATTGGCCAAAAGTTACGACGCAAAGTCAGAATTGTGAATAAAAGATCAAGGGATGTTTTGTTCATTGCTAGACGCCATTGCTTGCTCTATGCCATTGCTCTGCATTCTGCAAAGATGCCCGGCTGTAAGCTCCATCGTTAACAGCCGTTTCGTCCTTTTGAAATGGAAATCCTCTAACAGCTCCATTATACAACAACTTGAAAGGACTCTTGACTATTCTAACCGTGTTCTCTTTGTGAGTATGTACGAGCTAGTTATAATGTACAATGTTATTATTTTCATGTTTGTAAGACTCTTAAGAAGTGCCTGTGGTTTTTCCACAAGTTTTCAGTTTTCTTTTTAAAATAAACTTTTAATTTAGAACCTGTTGGTGTGTTGGTGCCTTTTCCGGGGAACAGCTAAATCCAAGCCTTCTGCTTAGTCACGCTATACCGAGTGAACTTCTGCCTGCAAGCTTGTGGATGCAGCTTGTAAGGAGTGGGGATTGCCAGGTTAATTGGACACACTCTTCTCCCTGGATTGTGTCTCTGGGATTCCCTGAACTAAAGGGAGTGGTGGCAGCCTTACCGGTGTGATTTCAGTCTGTGTTTGAAAAGTAACTTCCCTCGCCAACCTATTCCAGAAACCTGAATTGGCCGGAGAGCAGAGTCAGGTGATGGAGGGGTAGTGTGGGCGAGTGGAACCGTTGCTACACCATCAATATGCAGATGATACCCAGCTCTACCTTTCTTTCAAATCAGAACCAGTGAAGGCGGTGAAGGTCCTGTGTGAGTGCCTGGAGGCGGTTGGAGGATGGATGGCGGCTAATGGATTGAAGTTGAATCCTGACAAGACAGAAGTACTGTTTTTGGGGGACAGGGGGCGGGCTGGTGTGGAGGACTCCCTGGTCCTGAATAGGGTAACTGTGCCCCTGAAGGACCAGGTGCGTAGCCTGGGAGTCATTTTGTACTCACAGCTGTCCATGGAGGCGCAGGTCAATTCTGTATCCAGGGCAGCTGTCTACCAACTCCACCTGGTACGCAGGCTGAGACCCTACCTGCTCGCTGACTGTCTGGCCAGAGTGGTGCATGCTCTAGTTATCTCCCGCTTGGACTACTGCAATGCGCTCTATGTGGGGCTACCTTTGAAGGTGACTCGGTAACTACAGCTAATCCAGAATGCGGCAGCTAGACTGGTGACTGGGGGCGGCCGCCGAGACCACATAACACCGGTCTTGAAAGACCTACATTGGCTCCCAGTACGTTTCCGAGCACAATTCAAAGTGCTGGTGTTGACCTTTAAAGCCCTAAACGGCTTCGGCCCAGTATACCTGAAGGAGCGTCTCCACCCCCATCGTTCTGCCCGGACACTGAGGTCCAGCGCCGAGGGCCTTCTGGCGGTTCCCTCATTGCGAGAAGCGAAGCTACAGGGAACCAGGCAGAGGGCCTTTTCGGTGGTGGCGCCCAGCCTGTGGAATGCCCTCCCATCGGATGTCAAGGTGATGGACAACTACCTGACATTCAGAAGACATCTTAAGGCGGCCCTATTCAGGGAAGCTTTTAATGTATGATATTTTAGTGTTTTTTGGTTTCTGTGGAAGCCGCCCAGAGTGGCTGGGGAAACCCAGCCAGATGGGCGGGGTACAAATAATAAATTATTATTATTATTATTATTATTATTATTATTATTATTATTATAGATCCGCCTTTAACCCAGACCCTTAAGGATGTAAGAAACACAAGGCACTACGGTTTCAGCTGAATGCTGGCTCTGCTCAGAGTAGGTCCACTGAAATGGGTGGGCATAACCAACGCATAGCTTAGTCAAATGCAACCCGCCGTCTCCCATGTCATCCTTAACTGGACGAAACCCCACCCATTTCATCCTCACCAACAACCGTGTGTGTGTGTGTGTGTGTGTGAGAGAGAGAGAGAGAGAGAGAGAGAGAGAGAGAGAGAGAGAGAGAGAAGGAACCTTGCTGGCTCAAAGCTCAGTTGAACTTCGCCTCTCCCTTAGCGCCAAACAGCACGTATTTGCAGACAAAGTCCTCTTCATATGCTCGGAAACACCCTTAGCAAGCCTGCACACACCCACACCCCAGCTCCACATACAGCTCTAGTCCCCTCACACAAACCTCCACGCCCACAGCCCCAACACACGGACAGAAAGACACACGCACACCCCGCATCTCCCCCACACGCAGAAAGGGGCCGCATTTCCACCCTCCCATCGGAAGTTGGAAGGCCTCGTCTTCTTCATCCATGTCCCCTAACATCCTAACAGCCCCTCGGCTCAGCCCAAGCCGGGAGGCGAGCGCTGCAAAGTGCGGGGCTGCAACTTCTCGGCCGTGGCGCAAGCGCTAGTCTGTGGAGGTGAAACTAGGAAGCGAAAGCGGCCGGCGGCATTACCAGTCACCAAACGGCCCAAACTTCCAAGCGGAAGAAAAAAACGCGTCCAATGGGGCGCTAAAGATCCGCTGCTGCTGCCGTCGCCGCCGTCGCGATTTTAGCGGCAGGGCTCTTATGTATGGCGGAAAGGGAGAGGGACACGGCTAGACCAATGGGAAGCTGGTTTCTGGAAGAGGGAGGCGGGAGGCCGGAGGGCGGGTGACGCTCGCTTGATGCTGGCCAGTGAGGTGGCACTTCCGCTCGCCGGGCGAAGGAGGGACACGTCTGAGGAGGTCGAGGGAAGGAGGAGAAGGCGAAGAAGGAGCAGGTAGCTAACTTCCGATTCTTCTCATTGTGCTATTTACACTTCGTTAGACAAAACACATTTCTTCTTATTTAGCTTTCTCATTTTATATCAATAAGCTTTTACTATGTACATTCTGGATATTCCAAGATTCATTCTAGGTCAGTCAGGAGATTAACATTACCAGTAATTTTTAAGATATTCCTTAAATGTTATCCAATCTTTATTAACTTTTTGTATTGAATTTCCTCTTATTCTCCTTGTTGTTC